>NW_020955588.1:279058-302106 GCF_003031625.1 Empidonax traillii
AAGCAGTGCCTGTTACAGCACACTTTCTGAGACAAGCCCCCAAAATGCCTTCAGTGTAGTCTTTGCCCCAGCATGACTAAGAATCAAATCTGGAGGATATGTGCATAATGTCACTTTTACAAAAATCTCTTCTCAAGTCCAGACACATCACTGACATTTTAAGCTTTTAAGAGGCATTATCAGCCTAAGCTTAAAGCTCTCTGGAGTAGAAAAGCCCCCTGCTTTAGCAAAGTCCCAAATATTTATTATTTTATCTGACTAGATTGAGCATAGGTCAGACTAAGCACACCACAGACCTGTCCACAGCAGAAATCCCAAAGCATGAACTAGAGCTGCCTGTATCCAACCAAACACATGTGCACCACTGGGTTCAGAGTGCTTATGGACACACTGGCCATACGCTGAGAACAGCAAAATATTTAAAGAAAAAGAAAATGGATGTAAAGAAGACCCCTCCCGCAGTTTTTGTTGTCAAGATACGTGTGTTTGCAGTGAAACCTTCAGAGAAACAGTTTCTTTTCTTCCCCTGGTTTTATATTCAACCAACTAAGAGAAGTAAATTATTCTGCTTTAGCTCAGGCACAACCCTCAAGACACTGTCTTAACTCTGCATCTGGAAAGCAAATGAACAGTAATGCTGATAATTTTTAACGTGAAATACAGGGACAGAAGAGTTCAGAAGAGGTCTCTTAAAAAAGAGAAAGTAAAAACTGACAAAATGAAACGGAGTGGTAGCCTAAAGCATTTCATAACTGAGATAAAGAATAACTGCGACGAAAGAAAGCTCGTGGCAAGGAATCATGAGTTTATACTGGACTGTAAATCTATTTAAACAAAGGGCTAGAAGGACAACATCATCATCTAGATTTGTATTAGCCTGTCACAGAGCATACCATTAACTGCAAACTTGTCTCTCAGCAGGCCCTAATTTACGTGTGCTCACGATGATTCTATTTCATTGAAAACGTCAACAAAGTTGTGCCTGAAATTCACCTCTGGGTTCAAGATTTTTTTTCCATAACAGAAAGACAGAACAAAATCAAAGCCTAGTTAACCAAAAACGTGAGATAATTCGAATCCCAGGAGCTGAATTCACCAGTCTACACATACGCACAACAGCAGTTTCCCTGCTACTGCACAAAGAACAGAAAAGCTTCTTGTAAATGTTTGGTCATTTAAAACAATGTTAATTTTAATCACATTCTTCAGTAAACTTTAAATACTAATTTGCAGAGTTTGTTTTTTTTTTTAAACTATATTTTCTGATACCAATTTGCTAGAGATATTTACAGCACCTTCAATGGCATCACTCACTTGTGATTAAAATATCAGGAACAGATATAGATAAATATTTGTTGTCTCTGAATATTAAAACCCATAAATAAACAAAAAATAGGCATCAACTGAAGAGTGGGAAACTTAACTTGGTTTACTGTTTGAAAATATAGAGAGATCTAAAAAGAAATTACAAAAGATCAAATTTTCCAAGCTGTATTTCCAAAGCAATGCTGAGAACAGAAAGGAGGGCACAAGATTTTGAAGACTGAGGTTATCTTTACACAAAACAAGCACTGTCAGAAAGCTTTGATGTTTTGTTCAGCTAAACCTCAAGCTTAACATCACTGAAATCTCTGCCTCGGTTTTGTTCTGAGCAACTTCTAAGAGTAGAAGGTTGATGCAGAAGCTGACTGGAAATTCCATTACTAAGTCTTTAACATGAATGCAAGTTTACAGTATTTTGGCATTGTTTGAGATGTTTCTGAGCCCCAACTATGGAAGAAAAGTTTTAGAAGGAAAAAAAAATCATATATACTGTTTGTAGGGCATAGGACTAAGTGAAATTAAGTGAACTCCCCTTATTGGCATTTATCTTGTGTGTTTTATAATTCATTGGTCATTTAGGATTCTGTCACTAAGCATTTTTCTTTAACAACTAGAAACCAGAAATGCACATTGCTGACTCTAAGTTTAAATTGCCTAATTAAAAGGCAAAATTCCCCCATGTCTTGGGATGAGGCCAACACTGTGTTGCCTGTTTTTTCTGCCTGATTTCCTTTGGTGGTGGAGAGGTCCTCTTGAAATGTATAATCTGGAACTACTGCACCCTATCCTTCAGTACACATTGGAAGAAATATAAGTGCAAGATCTGTCAAAAGGGATTGTCCATATACTGCCTTTTTTATTTTTCCTGCTAGTAAGAGAGCCTCAGAGTGAAAATATCATCCCACATTTGTCAGTCCAGTTCTCAGATTTGACAGAACCAAAGCCAGCCACCACCCTGTGATCAGCCTTTCAACCAAAATACAAAAAGCAACAGTAAAAGACAAAGATAACAGAGTTTGAAGAATATGTATTTACATTGCCTGGGAAAACTCGGGTGCTTCATCATTCACATTTGAGATGTGGATCCTGACAGTTGCTGTCCCAGTCCTTGGCTCCTCCCCTTGATCTACAGCCATAACGATGAACTCATAAAGGTGGTTGGGTCTCTCGTAGTCCAGCCGTGTTGCTGGGAAAATGGTGCCATGAGAAGTGATGCCAAAGTCTTGACTCAGAGTGTAATACAGCAACTGGGCATTCTCTCCAGAATCACAGTCAGTGGCTGTCACTATTGAAAGAGAAGAGAGGGACATTGTGTAGATCAAAGTTAGTGAATTGGAGTGCTAAGTGCTATAACTACAGCTGCAGTAGGCCCTGCCTTGGCACATGATGCTTGAAATCATTTATAAAACTGTGCTCTCCCCTGTGCTTTTTATTGAACTAGCCCTTACCTGAAAACAAGTTATTTAAAAATAAACAAAAGTGAAGTCCCCAGTGGAATTCAGCCGCTAGTCATGCCTTTGTCTGGTGGATTTAAAGAGCCCTGTGCTATCAAGAACACATTCCCACACAGAGATGTGTATTCTCACATCCACCTGATCCACTGTGCTGACTTCAGATCACTCAAACAGATCACACGCTGTGTAACTAAAGATGGAATATTTACATACGTTATTCAACTGATGCACCTTCTGTGCTTGTCAGTTCCTATCCAAGAACCTGTAAAAATCCATGCTAAAAGCACAGTTACCAGAACAGTAACTACCTACCATCAGTACAGGATAAATCACTAAACAGAACAGTAGGGGGTTATAAAATCCTGTTTACTAGGGAAAGGCAATTTTCCTGTCATTTAATTTCCTTTTCCCCCTCAAGATTTAGAAAAAAAATTTATGTAAGGGTTAAAGACTAATACAAGGCCCTTGTACAACTGCTTAGTTGACGAAAATTTGCATTATTGCTACATTTTACAGAGCACCATCACTTAAAGCTTAAGTTATTGGTTCCATTGGGAAGAAGCAAAGTCTTTTTGTCAAGCATCCAAACAAAACCTCCCACAGAACAGTTAAACTGTATATAAAGCTTTTAATGCAAGAGAGCAGAATTCCTAGATCAAGCCCACAAAGCACTCTCAGAGATGGGCAGAGAAGGTGAGCTGAAGTGTCTGTAATTTCTGATCCAACATCACTCTCTTCCTTCGAGAAACGTAGCAAGATCGCTACTATGAGCCTGCTGCTACAATACCAACCATAACTGCAGTTCTGTTCCTTCAAAATCCAACAGAGAACATCTCTTTGCTTTGTCTCCCTCTCCCCCAGAACTGTTTGGGCTGTGGCAGTAATAAATAACTCTGACACAATTCTACAAGGTGCCATTTGCCTTCAGAGAGCTACAACCACCCATGCCGGGACAGGTAATTTTGGCCTCTGAACTGAATTCTAACTAGTGGGAGGGGAAAAAAAATACACTCAATGTAACAAATGGTTTCAGGATTACTGACCTTGCAGAAGTGCAGTTGTCATAGGAACTGTTTCAGGAACACCGACTTTGCTGTAAATCGACTGATGAAATTCGGGGGCACAATCATTCACATCTGTGATTACAACCAAAACCTTAGTGGAGAGGAGGGAAATGTTAAACAGCAAAGTGAATTAAGGGAACAGCTTCAGTACTCTAGACATATCATGCAGAAGAATTTCCCAAAAACATCCTCGAGGTCTTCAGTAGCTACAGCACACAGGATAAACCATTTTTCTCAGACTGTTCTTTTCCTGCAGAGATATTACATTCCAAGATACCAGGAATTGCCAAGTCCCAGCCCCTGCAGCAATGTTTTTTACCCATCCTTCATCTCCTTAGGTTATTCCCTATTACTAATTTAAAAAAAAATGGACCATCTGCTAGCCAAGCACACTCCTTCCATTATCTTATCTTACACCACTTCTGTGATTCGTAACACTAAAAACTCTACTGCCAAGCATATTGAATTTTAGCAGTAAAAATCCCCAAGACCAAGTTCTGAATTCAAGTAGAGCAGCACAAATCAGATGTAAACTGATCCCCTGGGAAGTGGTCACAGCCCCAAGCCTGACAGAGTTCAGGAAGCACTTGGACAACACTCTCAGGCTCACGGTGTGACTCTTGGGGTGTCCTGTGCAGGGCTAGGAGTTGGACTCGATGATCCTTGTAGCTCCCTTCCAACTCAGAATATTCTGTGGTTCTGGTAAACCAAGACAGAAATACAATTTTGCTTCTAACATCTTTAATGATGCTTTCTTATTCCCGTGTCAAGTATGAGTCCACAACTGCACTGTTTACACTCCAAACAACAAGGAGGGTATAAACTAGCCTGTCTGGCCATTCATCCTGCTGCACTTCAGGCTCTCTGAAGTTGCTTGGGGCATTCTGCATTACAGAGCAACAGGTGGAGCTGTATTCCACCCAGCCTGACAGAGCAGATATGCACAAACTAGAGTTGCTCTCTCTCAATGTTGAGGTTGTTTCAGTGTAAAGCAGGTACAAGTCAAACTACATTCAGGCTAAAAGTATTTGTCAAATCATCTCATAATCCTCGTTCAAGTCATATTCTGCCACTCTCCCCCTTGTGGTGTATTAAAGGGTCAATAGAAACTATCACCTCTGGTGTGCTACAGCCAGTGTTTGTTACACTGACACGCTGATTCCCTGGCTCTGTGTCCTCACACTTGTCCCTAATAATTCTGTGTCCTGCAAAAGGAACAAACTCATACTGCATGCTTTTCCCAGCTCAGTGAATCCATGAATTCAAACAAGTGTAATAACTACATTTGGAAATATTTTTGCTCTCAAAGAGGTTTCTAAAATACCACAAACCGTAATTTTTTTATATCTATGTATGAGTTGTTAGTACTTTTTATTTTTACAAGTTCACTTTGTGGTTTTGATACAAAACAAATAATTTTCTGTTGTGTCTTCGTTTTAAACTGGAACAAATCTTAAACATCACATTGTATGAAGGTTTAGAGTAAGATAAAACCTCATGTCTGGATTGGCTGCATCTGTTCCCACATTTTCCAAGATAATTTCTAGGATCTGTGATGGGAGGGAATACTGATGTCCCAGAAACAACCTCTAGAGCATCTGCAAGAGTGAACTCTAAGAGTATCTCAACCAGTCCTCAACATCTACCCACAGACAGAAAGACTTCTAAAAAGAACAGCAGAACAGCCAGAAATGGGAGCTCCTGGTGAGTTTGTACAGAAATCAAAAGGATGAGGGAAAATGGAATTACACACAGGCTGCCAGAGGGGAGCACCTACCTCAGCAGCACTGCTGAACTGTTCCTCGTTTTCCTCTGCTCTGACCAAAAGAAGATACTGGTGTGGGTCATTTTCATAATCCACACTGCGAGTTAAACTGATCTCTCCTGTTGCCTGATCAATACTGAATAGACCACCAGGATTAGTGAGTAAACTGTAGCTCAGGGATTTCTTTTGATATGACACAGCAGTGACTGTAAGAAAGCTGCATTAAAAAAAAAAAAATAAAAAGAGAGAACTCAAGCATATAATACAATATTCTGAGAAATATGACAAAAACCATGCATATCACAAATGATAGTGCAACCCTGTAGGTCTGCTCTGAGCTATCCTCCCTGAACTCAGTGACAGCTGTATCTAAACACCAAATTCAAACATTTTGTTACACAGTGGTTCTATCACCTTGGGGTTAAACAGATAAAGACAGGATTCTTGGAAGCAGAACACAGTAAGGATTAAAAACACAGGAACAGAGGATTTAATTTTTGCTGCAGCTGAATTTGCCTACTCTAACTTCCCTCTACGGCAGCGATGGTTTTCAGGCAGAGGAAGCTAAAAGATAAAGCAAGATGAAAAAGATTCATTTTAATATCAGCACAGTAAGTTTGCTGCTGCAGTCATACCACCCTGAAGTTCCAACAGATAACTGCAAAAGGATAAGAGCCAGGCCCTAACAGCGTGGGTGTCACAGCTTACACAGGACGTGTTTTTAGCTCTTGTCTGGCACTATCTTTTTCCCATTGAAGTCCAACGTGTTTAAAGCCTTCAAGTGGAGACACTCACAGTATGAAGTAAAAAAGGAAATTAAATACTTTTAAATACATTTAAACCAGCATATTAACTCTCCCAAGTGTCTGTCACCTTATCATGTAGGTTTCTTAGGAAAAAGAATTCCATCTCCCAGGAGAACCCACCAACACGTGTGATCCTGTGACAATTACACTCGGTAAGACAAGACTCATTTTGTGCAAACTCCTTTCCCCCTCTTGTATTTCCATGCTGCTGCCTTCTCACTACCCTCAGGTGCACTACAAACAATAGGAAACATTCCTGTAGGTCATTATCTCACTGAGTTTTCTTCTGTATTTTCCAATGATGTGGTTTCACAGGCAGTTTCAGCCAGTGCCCAGGTCATTCCTGCCACCAGGAGTTCTTTTGCCCTCCTTCCAGCTCCCTGCCCTGGCTTAGAGTTCACACCACCTCTCCTCTCCTGTCAGCACTGAAAACCACAAAGCCATGCTGGGAGCACATTTAACAACCCAACTGAAAAGCTTTTTGTCTTTTTTTGGCTTTGTATTCTCTGGGCTCAGCCTGCCCGTGCAGCTGGAGCTGATTAGCACCAGTGGCAGACCAAAGGAAGAGGGAGATTTGGTAATGCTCCTCTGCTCAGTCCCAGCCTTAAATCAGACTGTAATTAGGAAATCCTAAGCTCAGACATCCAGTGCATGACAGCAACTCTGTTCTCCTGCATATTTGGGTGATTGGTCCAATTTAAATATGAGAATTTTAGGATTCTAAATGGATTTTCAGGGATATTTCTGGTCAACACACCACAGAAACCACTTTCACAGGGTGCACTGTGTACATTCAAACCTTTTCTGATGTAAGAACCACACTAAATACTTAATTCCTTTTGGATATTACCAAGCAATGTAACCAACTGACTAATCTACTATCTTAGGTGCGCAAACCTATTTCTAAATAGTGATAAAAAATAGTTATAAAGAATTTATTTATTTTTAATTCCCAAGACTGCAGGTACCTGTTAGATGTTGTAGTATTTTGCAGTTCTTGAACTCCTTTTATGCCTGTGCAATTTAATTTTATTGTAGTTTTAAAGAAAAACCTTTTTAGCTACTATTAATATTTTACCTTAACAGTCTTTGGTTATTCAGAACTGTAAAACTAAATGTTGTAGATCGAACAGTTAAAATACAACAGAGGTAATGTAATATAAAAAAACCAGTTGAATTGTCACAGAACGAAGACATTTACTGGACAAAAGTATTTTCAATTCACATGGAAGAAGAAATATTTGCTGTAACAAAAAATAGCTCATCAAAGAAGGGACAGAGTATTCAGGTGGATCTACAGGACTAACATTTTCTGTGATATTTCAATCGACATGGTTAGACAAAGGATGGAAAAATAGGATGACAAGTTCTATGGCATCTTCATTTTTGCTCAGTTTGTCACTGTGATGAAGACAGGAGAGCGAGTCTTTTGGTTTTTTTCCAATTTTCACTTTGTAGAACTCAATTCTCCGAATCTGACACATAAAATTATTGTGTTCTTTCTCACAGGATATCTTTCTTCACGATGGAACAGTGCTAATTTGTACTCTGCATTTTGTTTGAAAATTAGGACACAACCAACATCTTCTAATTCTTTCAGTAGCATTTCAAAAAGCAAGGAACCACAATTATTCAACACCACTTCTCTCTATAAAAGGATAACCAAAAAAATACATCATTAAACTGTATCCTGATCACCTCTAATAAGAGAACTAAACTGCTACTCACAGTATCTGCTACGATTCACAAACAATATGAGGGCTTTGGGGAGATGAAAGAGAAGTTCAAACTTGGAGCACAATCTCACGGCAGTGTTTGAGCTGTTACTTACGGTTCTCCTCGTGGTGTGCTCTCAGGGACATACACAAAGTAGGACATGTTGGTGAACTGTGGTGGTCGAAACCCAGCAAGAACAGAAACAGAGGCTGGAGACCCTCTGCTTCCAAGTTTATCTGCTGCCAGTACAGTCAGCAAATACTCCTTGTCCCTCACCAACGGCAAACCTGTTGTTTTAATCCAGCCAGAGTCCTTCTCAACTTCAAATCTGTCTTCACCACCTAAAAAGAATAGGTCCAAAAGCTGCTCTTAGCAACAACATTTTTACTTGACTAAAAAGGAGGAAAATACGGTATCAATTCCCCACTTGGCTTTGGCTTAGGATAAGCATGCACACTAAAGCTCAAAAGTTTGTTTAGAACTTAGAAATTGTTATATTCATGATATTCATGGTTATATTTCTGAATTGTACCTTACTTTTCTGAACAACTGCCACTCTTCTGTATCACAGAATCATAGAATGGTTTGGAAGGGATATTAAAGCTCATCTCATTCCACCCCCTGCCATGGGCAGGGACACCTTCCACCAGCCCAGGTTGCTCCAAGCCCCATCCAACCTGGCCTTGGACACTTCCAGGGATAGGGCAGCCACAGCTTCTCTGGGCAACCTGTGCCAGGGCCTGACCACCTTCATAGGAAGAATTTCTTCCTCATATCTAATCTAACCCTGCACCCTGTCAGTGTAAAGCCATTCCCCCTTGTCCTGTTATTAGATGCCCTTGTAAATCGCCTCTCTCCATCTTTCTTCTATCCTCTAATAATTACTTTGCTGTTGTTTGACCATAAATATCCCACACCCTACTGAAGCCCTGGTCAAGAGGAACAAATCCATCTTTGGAGGGTAATTGCTGCTCCCCTTCTGCTCAGATACTTCTGAACTATTACTAAAGTTTAAGAGACACACAGAAAAATGATCAATGAGTCTGTCACAGCTTTGCACAACCAGGGAAAAACATGGGCAGGAACCCAACTTCACAAAGAAATCTGTCCATACCCTCAATAAAAGCTGGTTTTTCTCACACACAGAGCTGAAGGCTTATGAACCTTTTGCAGGAGGAAGGGAAGGTCTTTCACTAACAAAACTGAGGATAAAAGACAAAAAAGTCACAATAGCAAAGCTTAATACATGGGGAATGGGAGGGTTAAAATCTACCTTCCAAAAGAAAATATTCCACAGTTCCATGGATCCCTTCATCTGCATCCACAGCAAGCAGCTTGTACACTTCAGTACCTCCTGGAGCTTCAGGGGAAACCACAGCCAGGAATGGGAAGGGCTCCATGGCCCACTCGGGGACGTTGTCGTTCACGTCTGTCACAGTGAGGGACACGTGCACCAAGTACCAATCCTTCCCTGGGCGCCACAGAAACATCAAGAAATGATTAGACAGCTACTTAATGGACTCAGAGTAACAGAAACTTAACAATATCTGAGTGATATCCTGCAATATTGTTGGCATTAAATCCAGGAGAAGTCGGGGTTTAAGGTTCTTCTGGAATCAACAGCATCCAGACTGTGGGGAACAAAAAACCAGCACAAGTACTGATGAACTGCAAGAATGAAGCTGTCCATATGACATTCTACTAAGATCTCTCTTTAGGAAAGACCATACATTCTTTTATTTGCCAAATTTAAATACATATTGAAACTTACAAAATTTAACTACAAATAATTTCTAAAAGGTTGTGGGTTTTTTTAAGCTAAAAAAGCATCAGATATGTTTCTATGTAAAGATTACAGCAACTCTGAATTCTGAAATCTAAGTAATTGTTGCCAAAAAAATTCTAACCAATCCACTCTAAGTAGTGATTTGCCATTTTAGAAACTTCACTGAAATCCTAGTATGGTTTTCATTTTTACTCAAGTTTAAATGCTATTAAATCCAAAAAATCAAAATAAACCCCATACATAGAATGGAACTATTCAATTTTTCAAAAATCAACAAGATAGCACCCTTAAAAACCGATAAAAAATTATTTACTATACTTTTGCCATGATTAAATCAACCCATAAAGAGAGCGAAGCTCCTAAACAAGTAATAAATATTAGGCAGGTATTGCTGAAAAGGAGGTAGAAAGGAAACACAAGACAGAGTGTTTTTTTTAACTGATAAATATTATCAGTAACATCAGGGAGTTCAGTATAAATATAACTCAGGTCTTTTGACCAATTTGGCTCCCAGCAGACTGACACTGCACTTGTAATAGTTTTGCTAGAGAAGACAAGGTGAGTGTTCCTGCAATGCATATTTAATGCCTCTGGTCCCAGAAAAGTGATGTATTCACACCCTGAGTGACTCCAAAGGCAGCACAACTGCACTGACACAGCCTGGAATGTGGCCCAGGTAACAAGAGCCATCTACATTTAGGGCATGACTTATCCACAAGTTTCATAATGGATGTAGAGTCAGAGTTGATGGTGTAAATACTTAATTTTAGTATTTATTATTTATACATACATGGAAACATATACACACATGCACTTATTTCCAAAACAGCTTTACAGGAACTGGAACAACATACAGAAAGGAACATCTGAAGTTACCAGTTTTAATTTAAATCTTATTAATAATACAAAGAACTTAGTATTTATAAGACTCTAAAATGTTGTCAAAATATCTAATCTTGTAAACAGTGTTACCTCGCTAAAGAGGTCGATTCTCCCAGGAAGCTGTGCCACTTTGGCTGAACTGCTGTACTTGTTCTTCCTCCCTACTTCCTTAATTGCAGCATTTCATCCCTCTCCAAAAAAACTTCCCTGTTATATCTAAAATCCGTTCCTTTGTGTGACATGTGCATTTACTGATGTTACCCCTTCCCTCCCACATCTTTCACATCAGCCTGTTCAGCTCTTCATACTTAGAAACTGCTGGCCACTGGCAAGCGGCATATTTAGTACAGCATGTCACAATCTGCAATCTAAAAACAACCACAAGGGGATTGTTGTGAACAAAACTCCTCGGTGTTGTGATAGAAAAAGTCAAATGCAAGTTTCTTAGTTTAGATTCCCTGCTGTCACACAAAATTGCCTGTCTCCTCTGAAAAGAACAGGTCTGCTGGAAGCTGCCCCAAGTTTGTAAATACCTCTCTTAGCCTAGTTTGCCTGGGCATTCTGCAGGCTTAAAATAGTGAGCACTAAATTAGAAGCTGAGTTAAGAACCTCTGAAAATCTGCCCCTGTAATAGCAAGACCTATCAAGGATGTGAATGCCACCTAGAAAGATTATTGATGTTTATCTCTCTCAAGTCTGGAAATCACTACCCTAAACAACCCATGAGCTCACTCTGTTACAAGTTCTGCTGAAGTTTTTGACATGCATGTATTCCCCTATCAAAAAACAAGTCCCAGCTGAAGAATGACTCATTTTTATTGAAGAAGTAATAATAATCCTGGATACAAATTCCACTCTTTTCACCTAATGTAAAACCAGTCCACTGAAAATTAATATGCTGGTTCTTACAATACATTTGTAACTGAGGAAGACCACTTGTAAGGAAACTGTGCAAAAGTACATCAGGACTGAGATTAGTCCTCATATGATCTAGCATTTATTGACTGGAAAATAAAAGGACTCAGGCACATTTCTCCACCTACTTCTGTTTTGTTAGTTAAGAAACCTCAATATCATTTTGGTATCTTGGCAGGACCAAAGCTTTCCTAAGTATGCTGATTACCTCTGAAACAAGTGAATAATCCTGAGAATGATGTTAGGATATGCAGCAGGAACTGCACTGCAGGTAATGGAAGAGACAGGCCTGGGTGCCTCTCTTGACCAGCAAGCATTCCCACTGCATATCACCTTACAGATCTGATGGGTATATTACCTTCTTCCATCAACCCCAGACAATCTGATTCATAAGTAAAAAAAGAGTAAATAAATCATCATGATTTCACTTTCAGATAAAGGCAGTCTGGAGGAAAATGACTGTAAGTAAGTTTTCCCTTGACTGCATACCATATATCAAAGCAAGAACTACAGCAGGAACACCGGACAGGGCTGTACTTCTCCACAAATGTGACCTGACAACTTGTAGAAACAACATCAGGGTGTCCAACGAAGCATGATTGGACAAGGACTTGCCAGAGGACAACGAATGTGCTGAAGAGACTGACAGCGACAATAATGTGTAATATGTGGATGTCTAGCAGGGCAATGCATTAAGGATTTCAAAGTACACGTTCGTGAATGTGATTTTTTTTAAGCGTAACTCCCCATCCTAATGAGGGCAGCAAATATTTCTAAGTTTCTCCTTTTTTTACAGTTACCATGACACACACACATTACAAAATGCCGTCCCCTGTGTTTTGTAACCAGCAGAGCTGCTTGTCTATATAATGGACCTTAAACCAGACTTAACTCATTTTTAATAAGGTACATAAAATTAACTTTCTCCCTCCTTTATGACAATTATCTGTGCTTCAAGACAGTGGATGGAAAGAAATTTTAGAGACATACATCTCTCAACAGTTCAGGTATCTCAAGGTATCTCCTTCTAACAAAATATCCCCCTCTGTATCTCGCAGATATATTATACATGTACTTCAGTATATTAATAACAGAACATTATTATGCATCTGCATTCATATATTATGATTAACAGTAGTTTATTAGTAGTATATGTGCAGTAATATTGCTACATTATGGGAGAAAAAATGTTACAATTCCACTCAAATCTTAGCAGAAACAGCTTAAAACTGATAATCCTCTCTGGATTTGGGTTAAGTCCTACAAACACACAGAGAGGTTCTACTTAAATTATCTGTTCCCAATACCAGGTCCTGACAACCAGTGGAGGTACCTGCCACTGTATTCAGCAGTGAGAGTCGACCACTACTGACATGCTAAGTCAGGAATGTGAAACAGGCCTAATTTCCTCAGAGAGAATTTTCAAACTGTTGTGTAACACCACACCAATTAGAATTTCCTCCATATTAAATGCTAGATA
Organism: Empidonax traillii; assembly: GCF_003031625.1. Taxonomy (NCBI): domain Eukaryota; kingdom Metazoa; phylum Chordata; class Aves; order Passeriformes; family Tyrannidae; genus Empidonax; species Empidonax traillii. The sequence goes on from NW_020955588.1 coordinate 292,250, forward strand.
CTTGACTTTCGAGCCAGGCACACCACAGATACCTGACACAATGTCATCCATTCAAAAGAAATCCTACTAAAAGAATGGTTCTGCTAATTAGATTGCTGGCACACACATGGATTTTGCATTTGACAGATTTTCTTCCCGAGCTTCAGACAACAGAAAAATTTAAATTGCTTTCTCACAGATACTGATCGAGAAGAGATAAAACTCAAAATGGCCCTCACCGCACACAAACACGACAGTAACATAACACTGGATCATCTTATGTCAAAAATCAGTATTTTTAAAAGTCATAGAGAAAATAATACTTCACATTCAAAAGGGTAAAATCATCTTTTTCTATAATCACAAAGTGGTTTTCCTCCTATTTTTCTTCACTATGGAAACTAATGAAAACAGTTTCTGTGAGCAGATTGCTTTTCCCATGTATTTGCAAACACCCTCTGCAGTATGAAGTCTAAGCCCTCTCTACAGCTCTCTTTTCAATTTATACAAAAAACTAAAACTAAAATTATAAACTCTAGTCCAGAGCTTTTTCCTGCTTTAGCCGCTTAATTCCCTATTAGAGTCAACTTGTGTATCATCAAAAATCCTTCTTAGGGCAGCTCATCCTGAAGTCTGCTTTTTTTCTCTCTGATATTCCCTCCAGTTGGAATTACTTCCTTTTAACTTAATATTACTGACAAAAGCTGCAGCACTGAAATTCATTCCCTATCACCAAAATCAATCTTCATAATCCGCTGCTGAAACCTCATCACAGGTATCTGTCTATAATTGCTTATTTTTCATGCCTATCTGTGGTTGGAAACTGATAAACAGAAGGACTTATTATAGTGCCTTACTCTGAATTCCAACTACATTAGGTAAGATAATAAACCAGTTGGCCCAAGTCTCTGCTCATGGGAAATATGGGATATGTCATCACTCACTATTTTCATCCTTTGGGAAAAAAAAAACCAAACCAAACCAAACCAACAAAGAAAACCCACAAGCAAAATACTCAGTAATTTGCTGAGAAGTTTAATCATAGTAAAAATGGAAATAAATGGTAATAAGCCATAAAAAAAGTAGAAAATTTGAGAAGGAGTCTCTAAAACATCTTTCTCAACCCTTCAGATCCACAGAGTTAATGGAATTACTTCTCTACCAATATACTCTGCATAGGAGTTACACATCAGCATAATCTACAGCAGAAGCATTCCAAAGGATGTCAGAGTTTACCTCCACAGTGTTTCTGGGTGTTAAGACTTCCATCATTGTGTGTTGGACCAATTTCAGCACTACACCTCTTTAACCTTCCAATCGCTGTAAAAACCACAGGCTCCCTCAGCTATCTGAGGAAACTGATTTGGTAAAATCAGAGTTACTGTTCATCCAAGAACATTCCTTCCAAGTCCACAAGGTCCATAATACACACAGGATTTGTGCAAATCTTCCTAGGTTAAGACAAAATTCACTTTATTGTAAGGAAATCACTTCTCCAAGAAAAAGCATGAAAACCTGTTATTTCAATGCCTTTCAGAAAAGCACATGAAGATCCAGGGCAGTGTCTGCTTCCAGCCTTCACACTGGATTCCTTTCTCCAAGTCTCCACAATGAACACACTTTTAGCACTGAGAGGCTTTAATAAAGGCAGAATCAAATATATAGGAGAAAAAAATAACATTTTAACTACTCAAAGTTGGAAATCTACCCTTTGGCAAGAAAGAAACCACATTTGTGTAATAAAATAAACTGTTATTATAAACAGCAAAACCAACGAAATCACATAGGAAAGAACCTTCATACTGATATACCGTGAAGAACACTCTTTATTCAAAAAGTTACGAAGAATTTCTAATAAATTACACAGGATGGCACAAGCTAGTAATACAATTGCCATTTCTAACGTCAAATTTAAGATATATAGAAGAACTCAGTATTAAGAAGGAAAAGAAAGCCCTCTCAAAATCATGAACCTCTTGGGCAGTCCAAGTTAAAGACCTGTCAAAACTGAAGAACATACTGGAAATTACAGGAAACAACCACTTTGGGTTTTTCAAGAGTTTTTTATGGCTTTACTAAATCCAGGTTTATCTGAAAAAAAACTCTTTTGTTGGTGTTCACCACTAATTTTCCAGGAAAGGGTTTCAGCATTCAGTAACATGAACCAGTTCCTCCAACCTGGGATGGCAGCTGGGCTATAAAGATTCAATGGGTTGCACACAGATACTGCAAACTAATAAATCCTGTCATTTCATACTGCAACTAGGAACAAAAATATTCTCCCACCTACCAACCAAGCCACTCCAGGGGTGGCAGGAAGGAGGAGAGGGATTTAATACTTAATCATTCAGTTAACAGCAACTTTTGAAGGTTACACCGGTTAAACCAAGCCTTGAAAATCATGCATGCTGAAAACACTCTGATTGCAATTTCAAATACTGTAGGTCAGAGTTGCCTCTAAACCCATCTCTTTTCACCATGTCAAATTATAAAAGATGCTGTCAATCTGTGAAATCCAACGTATTCTCAGACTTCTGATTGCATTAGGATTATATGACTGTCTTTTCTCTCAAAAATCCAATGGATAATTCTATAAGACGAGACTTGAAAAATAAAATCCTTATATTCATTAAAAATGTAGGCTTCTCTGCATCAGTGTAATTGATAAAACTGACAATGCCAGACATTCTGATTTAAAAAAATCTGACAATAGAGAATATGTAGTTGACTGAACATGTCTCTACGATTGTGGACAAACATTATGCATTCCTCGAATGTACTGAGGGCAGAGGTATTATATTATAATGATTAAGCAATAATGGGTGAGAAGCTAGGTTGCTCCTGGCATTTTCAGGTCACTTCAATTTATTTTTAAAAGAAGATTATGAGAGAGTTAAAAGTCTCGCAAGTCTTGAGGTTAACAGTGGTATTACATATTGCTCTACATCCACCAGCAAATTTAAGTACTCAAGCTGGTATTTTTGGTTTTGGGTTGGGGTTTTTTTTAAGTTTCTCCAACTTCTAAGAGTTTTACTCTAAATAGACAAATGTTCTTTGAAAACGCAGGGGTTTGTTATTTGTTTGGGTTACTGAAAGTGAAATATTTTGGGGTTACTTGAGAGGATGTCGCTGTTTTGAATTGGCTCTGCAAATATCATACTGTACTGTTTTAAAATCTCACTCGGTAATATGTCTTCATGTAAAATACCTACCGACCTAAAGTTTGGGAAGATACATTTTCAGAAAAAAAAACATCTTAAAGTCCTAAGCCTCTAGCTGCAATCAGGGGAAATCTCTTTTCCCATATTCAGACCATAACATGAGCTAGAAGCTACTGGTTATTGTACCCAGTCCTACTGTATATCCTTCAAAAAAATAGGACAATTATGCACAAACATTTCTCTACTGTCATTTCTGAAAATTCCTGGGGTATATGATGGGCTACTTTTAAGTACAGTAGTTTGCTCATTCATAAAACATAAACCTTCTAAAGAGATAACTTTGATGGGCTCAAGCTGGGGACAGCCCACATTCCCCCCTAATATGCCTCATCTTTCCTGCAGACAGAATAATGACAATCTGGCATGTCTCTGCTCCTTACCATCATATGGCTTTTTAAATAGAAGTTAAAGTAGACCAGAAAACAAAAGTAAAGAAAGCATCAGAGGAGCTCAATGATCAGGGCAGAGTGTTTCTTAACATGGTTACCACCTTAATGTATTTTAATCGGTAATTTATGTTATCGGGGACTTCCCAGTGTGGCATCCATCTGCTGAGAGTGGCAGACAGAAAAACCAGATGAGGAAATATTAATTACAACAGACATTCTTAAATGAGAAAACATGTGTCTTAATAAATGACTGTTGATTGCCAAAAAGCATTATCATAAGAAGAGATCCTAGCTAAAGCAGTAGCAGCTACTGGGCCACTGTAAGATGGGAAATTCTCCTGAAATTTTTCCTTAGAATTTCTTGGGGAAAATCCAGCCACTACAATGAGTAGCCTCACCAACAGCACCTTAAGGATCATCTCATTCCAACCCCTCCTGCCATGGGCAGGGACACCTTCCACTATAGCAGATTGCTCCAAACCCCATCCAAGATGGCCTGTATGTTCTATAATTTATTAGCTCTGTCAGATTATCAAGTTTGTGCTCAAGTTTATTTAGATCTTAAGCAAAAAAAACCAAACTTTTATTTCTTTTGCAGAAACTGAATGTTTGAGATGATAAACAGTCAGAAGATCTAAACAGCTTCGGTGTTCAGGGGGGTCTCATAAAGGTATTTTTAACCTGCCTGCCTGGAGTAGAAAGCAGATCATTTCAAAACATTCAGACCAATCAAATATCAAGACAGTGCTCTATTGCTTCCCCAGACACTCCTTTCTACCACAAATCAGGGACATTCCAACCCTGTAAACACCCATAGCTGTCCCAAACGCACGTAGAATGAACATTCCCTTTCAACTTAATAGCACGAAACCCACTGCAGTTTAATGAAACCCATCTGCTGGATAATAGATGATGATTTCAACTTGAGCTCAGCTTGATGTGTAACTGTTAATATGGCTGTAATTCACGGAAGAGGTAATAAGAATTGTAAAAGGCAAAACATCATGCAGAAGCTACTTAATTCTTAGGGATGATCCCCCCCAGAATCAATACAGCTAGTAAGGGACTAAGGTCTCAGATAAAATTAAAACAGATGATCCTTGACTTCCAAGCATGAAATCCTTCAAGGTTGAAAATATTACTAAACTTGGTATCTCCACTCTCTATGTTGATTTAAACAGGGAAAATATATTTAAAATACGAGTGCTGTTAACTGTTGGAAGGCCCTTGGTGAATCCTCTGATAAGAAAAAAATGAATGACAGGAGATTACAAAGCTAATGCCCATGGATCAAGTAAGGTCAAGGGAGCTTGAGACGACAGAGGATTAGAGAGATGGGATCTTTCATGCACTTCCCCCAAGCACTAATGGAATAATAATTGCTCCTTCTCAAATTAAATGCTACCTCTATGTTAAAATATTAATGTGTATGACAGTCTAAGAAATTTTACCTTCTGTTCACTGGGTAAAAACTTAAAATAGCATTATGCTTTTGCTCAGAATAAATTGCGTCCCCATAAATTAAATGGGATGAAATCTGAAATGCCACAAAAAATGTGAGCACAACCACTGGTCCTTGCAGGCTGAAGAATATAAACCAGGGCTGAGTGATCACTGGGGTCACTCAAGGAATTTCGTCCTCAAGGACCATGTGCCAAAAAACACACTCAGGAAGTTAAGCCTTGAAATTCTGGAATTCTGCTTAGCATCTTGTGGTTCAAACTCACATATGAGGTTTTCCTGGTGTTTCTCTTCGGTTTGTGGTTGTGAAGTTTGTGTTTTGGTTTCTTTTCTTTAGTTAAAATGTTTGTTAGTTACAAAAAATGTAAATATTGTCAGGCCGTATTTCAATTTCAAATGAGTGTTTTCATCTCTCAGGATTGATTTTTTTTCTGTCCAATGTCAAGGCAGAACCTCACAAATTTCCAGTGTCTGAAGGGGCTATAGGGAACCTGAAGAGGGACTCTTGATCAGGAACTGTAATGACAGTTACGGGTAAAGGGTACAAATCGAAGGAGGGGAACTTTAGGTTGGATATTAGGAAAAAATTCTTCCCTGTGAGGGTGGTGAGACCCTGGCACAGGTTGCCCAGGAGGTTGTGGACGCTCCAGCCCTGTCAGTGTTCAAAGCCAGGTTGGATAAGGCCTTGAGCAACCTGGTCTAGTGGAAGGTGTCCCTGCCCATGGCAGAGGGGATTGGTACCAGATGATGTTTAAGGGCCATTCCAACCCCTAAACATTCTGTGGTTGAAGCTCTCACAGTCGTCAACACACAGAGAATGTTTAACACAAAGGCACATGCACATCGCTGCTGAAGCTGCAAAATTTATCTGCCAAGGGGCAGCAAGGACAGGCTGCTCTGCAGGGTGTGGAGAAAGAGGGGTCAAGGGGCCTCACTGGCACTGAGCAAGAGCAGAGCAGGTCCTGAGATTGTCCTGAGATTTGCCACCAGACAAATCCACAGGGATCAGGGGAGCAGGGAGCCAAGTGAGCAAGGCAGTGTTGGGACAGGGGAGGCACAGCTGGGCACAGAACAGCCCTGGGGAGCCCAGGGAAGGACATGACCTCGAGCACAGCTCTTGGGACATGGGGCAGAGGCCACAGACACGGCTGGGGGCACCCCCCTGTGATCCCAGAACAGTGCCAGAGCTGGCTTTGAACCCAGGCAGCCAAATCCAGGGACTCCCAGACCTGTCACTGCACTCCAGGACCTGACAATCCTGTTGGAACAGCCCTAATCTGACAGGGAACATCCTACCAGTCTATGAAAACTATCAGGCTTGACTGATCTTTGATGTCTTCTCTATTTCTTTAAACTGACTTCTGCCTGGTTTTAAACCTTCCTGCTAAGAATTCATGCAAGGAACTCACCTGAAGTTGAAAATCCAGCAAAGGCACTATCTCCTCTCTTGTCCAGGCCCTGAAATTGTTACTCCTCCAACCCACACTATTAAAAAGGCACTTAGCACTATAAGTCTAGATTTTCTTGTTGACACTTTGCTAGTGACTACTTACTGCCTCCACAAAACATAAAAACTACGGTAAAACTAAGTTTACACAGTATCAAATAACCACAAAGTGAATAAAGAGAGTTGGTAACATGCTATTTCCTCTATGGGTTACAGTTAATTTTACTGTAGCAGTAAAATGCACACGAGTATTTGTTATTCCAAAGAATAAATAAACAAAAGAAAGGATTGTTTTTGGCATCTACATTAACAAAAAACCCCCAAACAACACTTATAACCGAAATATGTCCCATCACAAAGTAACTACAGCATGTAGCTGCACTGGTGATGACAATAATGATAACAGTGATTTGTCCACATCACTACAATAAATTCCAGAGCTCAACTGCAGCTTTGCCAGAAACCCAACCCTGCATGCTGAAGAGTTGTTCATTCTGCAAATGCCCCTCAAAGCTACCCCTGACACAGAAGAATGTGTATCTGCACCAAACCTATGGTCTCCTACTAAAAAATACCCCAGAGAGTGAAGAGTGAGTCTCTTCCATTGGTAGTTACTTGCCAAGCCAAGTGCAGTGAGCTCAGATAAACTCACACCTTCCACAAGGTGCAACTCGGTGAGAAAACCCTTCTCCATGAACATGTGGAAGATCATCTGGATATTGAGGCACTGGTTGCATATGGAACAGTATTTGCTTCAATGGAACACCAGCCCTGCACATGCTGCTGTGCTGATTATCCCAGACAGAATTCAGAAGAAGAAAACAGGAAAGCATTTCAAATTCTATTCTAGCTGAAGGGGAAAAAAGAAACAAACACACAGCCCTTTGTACTCCTCTGAAGAAAAATTCAGGAACAGGACATCTACATAGTCCCATTTATGAACTAAAGAGTGGGAGTTGTCTCATAATTGAGGGAGAAATACTACTGAATGTTGCCTTATTGCCATATACCAATCTTCTTGTTACAATTCTGGGAATGCTCCATCGGAGGGGGAGAAAAATCATTTATTCTTCCTAGCAATGCATTAGGACCACTTGTGGCACAATGCTTTTAAGCGTTCTTTACTACTTTAGGTAATGAAGTGCATATTACAAATGAATCACAATAAACTACATTGAAAAGATAAAGGAAAAGAGGGTAGACTTTATATGCTAAAGGTTTTAAACGTCTTGCCTTATCCTTGACATCACTGCCTGGGTTGAAGAAGAAACTCATGACAGAATTAATTTCTGGTTAATTTTCAGTTCTCAGTTACCAGGCAGCAAGAATTAGGGGAAAGTGAAAACAAAAATTAAAGAAATTAACTCAACTTTATACCACTTGAACATAAATTAACATCTGATACCCTAAGGTCTAATATTAGAGACTTGTAGCTGCTGGAATGTTTATGGTTATGTACAGTGTAAACTAAGTGAGCACAAATGTTAAAAGCAAAGTAAAAAAATTGGAGAAAAAAATCTGAACTTGAATGTTTACTCACAAGAAAATTTAGTGTAACCATCTCTGCATTTTAATTCATCCTGGGAGCTCACTTCTGTAAATATTGTGTTTTCTCCTGGAGCTTTTGCTATATACTATATCTTCTTTATTTCAGACTAGTTAAGACATGTAGATGTGCTAGTCATCTTTCTCCCTCTCCTATCCCATCGTTTTGGTGATCTTTTTTCACATTACTGCAGTTTAAACTGCAAGTAAGGACAGAGACACAACTTGTTAATCTATTTGAAAGTAATATATGTATTTTAATTCCTACAAAATGAGTATGTGTGTATTCTGCAACTAGAAAGCTCTAAGGATGTCAATTCATTAACCTTTAACTGATGAAAACAATAGTATTAATAAAGGTGTATTTTGAATTTACTTTCCTTTAAACCAAGAAACTTAAAATCATTAGCATCGAAGGCATATCATTTGCACTGCCCACAATTAATTGTTCTCTACCTAATCTCAGAGTCAGAACCTAGTTCTACATATTACTTAGAGATTTATTCTCTTACTACTACATATTATGAACAGTAATATGTCAGGTTAGTGAAAAATACTCCAAAGGGGAAAAAAAAAACCCACCTGAAATTAAGTTAGAAGTTGTTTTGGATTATTTTTTACTGCAGAATTGCTTTGGAAATGAAATCTCAGGTGTGACAGAGTGACAAGCTTTGTTCCAGGCAATCTCAGACTTCTATATTCAGACTAGATAAGAGCCAAAACAATCACAAAGGTGAGAGTAGCAGTAACCCCGGGCTACCACTTTTCTAACATCATCTTCTTGATCCTGACAGAGGGAGCTGTGACACCAACAAAGGGCTGAAACTTGAGCTACCTGACAGAGTGGGTGAACATCGCAGCAGCACACTCGGATTGACCCGATGGATTTTGTCACTGCCCCGGAGTAATGAGATCCCCCTCGGCAGGTAGCCTTGCTCAGGATTGAGTAGTGAGCGTTGGACAGGGAAAGCACTTGTGTTTTGGAAATTGGTCTATCGACCTCTTGGTGTGCAGCCAAAGCTCAAGCTGGAACACAGCACAAAGCCAGCGCGAGTGACTGACATCAACACAGCGACAGGCACAACAAAACCCAAGGGAGAAACAGAGAACGATCTGAGAGTTGCTCCTCAGGACCTGAGTGAAAGGAGTTGCTGCTGCAGCCTCCTTCAGAGGGGGAAGTATCCATGTCACTGGAACTGTCAGCACTAATTAGAACCCTGCAGGCATCCTCAGGGATTTAACAGACACCAAGGAATAAACTGCCTCTCACTCCTGTGGGCTGCCCCTCAGTCAGAAAACAGGCGAGATAAGGGAAAGGATCGCGTGGGAAGCTTTTCATCTCTCCCGCCTGCGCTGCTCTGTGGCTGAGGGAAATCACTCCGAGCAGCTGCACTGCTGAGAAGTTAATCGTTTTCACCACCACTAGAAGTCACATAATGCCAAACCCTTCCTAAACCTTTCCAAGATGAAATCAGGCTAAACAACTTATTTCTGCTGATGAGATTTTCTCCAGAATACTCATCCTGGGCGATCTTCAGAACATTGCTACAATCACAAGTAACATGGAAATAACAACAGACGTGGTGAATATGCACAGATATCCACCATCCAGTAAATTAAAAACATGCTTAAACTAAGCTGTATTTTCACAGGTGAAAAATATTAGCCAAGGTGGCATTTAAAAACTCAGGATTTTTGAAAGTAGTAGATGCAATCAGCAAATGAACTTAACTGTTCTGCTTGAGTAAGACCCTGCAAACGAGGACAATTTAAGTCACAAACGTGCCATTTTAACAACGCACGCTGGACTTCTCC
>NW_020955588.1:302334-309365 GCF_003031625.1 Empidonax traillii
AAACTAAGCTGTATTTTCACAGGTGAAAAATATTAGCCAAGGTGGCATTTAAAAACTCAGGATTTTTGAAAGTAGTAGATGCAATCAGCAAATGAACTTAACTGTTCTGCTTGAGTAAGACCCTGCAAACGAGGACAATTTAAGTCACAAACGTGCCATTTTAACAACGCACGCTGGACTTCTCCGTTTTGTTGGTTTTTTTTTGTTTGTTTGTTTTAAAGCCTCCACATAAATGCAAAGGTTCCATTTTTGTACAGACCCATCTTGTACCTGTGAGTCGAACACACAACTTTAACAATGACTCAAAACTGAGTGACTTCAAGCTGCATGCTTCAAGTTAGGCATTTACAGGATGAGAACTACACGGAACATTTTAATAGCAAACACCTGTGGGTAAGAAGTGTGGTGTATCTAACATGCTGTGCCTTGACATACAGGTAATACAGACAAAATACTTTGTGGGTCTCTTTCAACTCAGAATATTCTGTGAAATGTTACATATTTCCTAGGCCACTCACTAATAACTAAGAATTTTAACTGGTTAAACTCTGCTAAACACCCTGCTGCTCCAAGCATTGCCACGAAGCTCTACAGTCCACGCTCCCTAAGCCATGTAACGCTTCTTGTCACTTCCAGTGCTTTAATATTAACACTTTACAAATTCAAAAAACCAAAACTACATTCCACAACACAGCAGCATGTGACACCTGACGCTAAACCACCTGGTGCTGGTTGTCACTCGGGGACAAAAGCTGATGGGACAAGACCACTACTCTGAGTAAGTTGCAACTTCCCTGGCGGATGCCGCCGCCCGTGTCGGTGGCACCCCCGCGTCCCCCCACCCGCTCCGCACCCACCTCTGCGCTCCTGGACGCGCACCACGATCTCCCAGGCGGCCGCCGCCTCCCGGTCCAGGGCCGCGCTCAGCATCACCTCTCCGCTCTCCCGCTCCACTCGCACCGGCGACTCCTCGACGGGCGGCGACAGCAGCTCGAACCAGGCGGCGGCGAAGCGGGCCGGGGCCAGCGTGGCCAGGCGGGTGCCCGGGCGGGCATCCTCGGGCAGGGCGAGCGCCAGGGGCGCGGCGGGCGGCAGCGCGGCCCGGCGGCGGCGGGGCGGGGGCGCCGGGAGGCGCTTGGGCTGCGGCAGCACCTCCAGCTCCAGGGGCTCGCTGAGCAGCGCGGGCCGCCCGCGGTCCCGGGCGTAGAGGCGCAGCGGGATGGGCGCCCGCAGGTGGAGCAGGGAGCGCACCAGCACCACCCGCCCGCTGCGCGGCACCACGAAGAAGTGCGCGCTCCGCGGGAGGGCGAAGTAGCGCAGCTCCGCGTTGGCTCCCGCGTCCGCGTCCTCGGCCCGCGCCTGCCACACCTGCGACTTGAGCGCCAGCGTCTCGTCCACGCGGAGCTGCGCGGGGCCCGGCCCCACGAAGCGCGGCGCGTTGTCATTGTCGTCCAGGACGCGCACGGTGAGCGCGGCCAGCTCGGCGGGCGCGGCGCCGCGGGGCGCGCAGCGCTTGCAGCAGAGCGCCAGGCGCAGCGAGTACAGCGCCCGCGCCTCGCGGTCCAGCGGCCGCCGGGTGCGCAGCCACACGCGGGCCGTGCGCGCGTCCAGCGCCGCCTGGAAGTGCGAGTGCCCCTCGCCCAGCAGCTGCAGGTGCCAGCGGCGCCCCTGCACCTTGGCGCACCAGGGCTCGGGCCCCAGCCGCGTCAGCGGGATGCTCAGCCCGCGCACACGCGTGCCCGCCGGCCGGTTCTCCTCCACCTGCCCGTCGAAGGCGGGTGTCCTGCGCGGGGCGGCGCGGGCGGCGGCCAGAGCCCCGCACAGCAGCAGCACCAGGCAGCCGGCGGTGCCCAGCGCGCCCATCGCGGCTCGCAGTGCGCGGCGCTCCCGCGGCGAGTGGGCGGGCGGGGAGGGGCCGCGGGGCAGGGCCGCGCCCGGGGGGCAGCCGGGGCAGCGCCCGCCCCCGCCCCGACTCCTCCCGGCCGGGTTCGCGCGTCCCCGGCGCCCGGTTTCGGGTGTCCCTGCCGGGTGAACTGCCCCAGTTACCCCGCTGATGGAATAATCTCCTATAGCCCCCCCCCCCCCCCCCCCCCCCCCCCCCCCCCCCCCCCCCCCCCCCCCCCCCCCCCCCCCCCCCCCCCCCCCCCCCCCCCTTCTCCGGGAGCCAAGTTCTTCGTCCGCTCGCCCCGGGTGATGTCCTGCAGTCTCTCACGTGTCAAACAGGCTCTCCCAGCGCTCTGAAAACGTTTTGTTGATTTCTTGATAGCTACCTGTTCTAAAATGCTGGTTTTGTCTCAGCTTGTACCTGAGCCTAAAGTCACATCCTTGGTCACAATTAATCAGCTCTCTAATGGCTTCCGAGTTACGAAGGTAAAAAAGAATTCTAGGAGAAATGTAGCTCAGATAGAGGATGTTTCTGGTGATATAAACAGCAAGAAACGCAATTCAACATTCATCTAACTGTGTTGGATTTTCAGCATAAGAAAAACTAAACAAAAAAAAAAAAAAGAAAAAGGCTAAATTTCACCATTGAACTGGCTGCGCAAATCAGGTGTGTTGCTAGAAAGTTACTAGATTCTAGATTTGATACTAGATACTACATCTGAAGTTCCTCTTCAAATCAGAACTGTGCTTTCAAGAGTAAAGTCAAACAAAATATAAAATAGGAATTAGCTATTTTTATGTAGATCTTGATCTTAATTTAAGATCAATTCTGAGATTAAAAACAACCCAAAACAATTAAAAATACTCCATATTCATCACATTACTCAAATGTCATGAAACTAGATAATGTTTACTTTTCTTGTAAACTAGACAGTGCATCTTCCTTACGTGTCCCGCTCAAGACTGTGAAAAAGTTCATAAACACAGTACTGTACCTTTCTGTAAGTCTTTCAGAGAATCTGGTTGCCTTTTGGGGGATTTGGCAGTGCAGGATCAAGTAGGAAGACTGTGGGAGACTCAGAATGAAAAGTCCAAGTGCTCTGCTATTTACCAGTGAGGAGTGACCTTCTCCATTTCATCCTGCAAGTAATTAAGGAGATACCAATCATCAGCTTCACACATTAATATATGCTCTCCATTTATGCCTCATATTTAAATCCGTGTATAAAAGCACCCTCCATTATGGGATGTCATCTTCACTGCTTTTGTGGAGGCTTTTTTTTTTTTTTGGTCTTAAACTAGAGAATTTGTGACATCTGTGGATTGTGTGCAGAACAAAGAGCAACAAAGATTGGAATGAGATGGGAAGAACTCATAACTTGGTCACAAAGACTGACGTGGCTCCAAGATAAAAGGAACTTTTCCAAGAGTTTCCTAACTAGTAGGGTACTATGAATAGCCTACGAGTACTATTTGATAAAAAATTGATCAAACTATTTTGTGAGATAATTTTTATGAGTTTTGCTTTTACATCCCTTAGGATTTCTCTCTGTAAAAACATACCAGGAAAGGAACTACATTGTGAAAGGTCTTTCACTTCTGCATCAAAAATTCAAGAGATAATTAATTAAAAACCAATGTGGTTCTAAGAGATTTCAAAGATGAGCCTCATTCATAATTTCAAATGCAGAATTCATGCTACATTATTTTAATCAACATGTAGAAAGGAAACTGAGAGATTTCACAAGGATTTTTCAGAAAAAAAATAAAGACTTTATACCATTGTTTGTTAAAAAAATAAAAAGATGGTGATTTTTATAGTTCACTGCCCTATGGTAATCGTAGACAAATACTTGAGGCTCTGTAATCCTATTACTAACTCTGCAAATTAGTGGGAATCTAAATTGATGCACTGAGTATTTTATAGTCAGACTCTTTTTTACTTCAGCCCATCTCCAGAAGTCCTGACCACATAGTTTTACTGTACAAGCTTCTCAGGTGTTCTACTTCACAGGTTTGTTGAGATCTAGAGAGTATAATAAACTTTACACGTGGTTTGCTTCTTTTTCCTGTCTGGAACAGCACCCTGTGAGATTCCAGCAGGGTTCTCTGACTGTCCCAGACCATTCTCCCACTTACAGAAACTCCCTCTGTTTCTGTGCTCTGACTCTGAATTTGAGAAGATGCACCAAGTTCTTGTACTAATCCAAGAATTCTTTTCTTGCTCCTGACTTCAATTACCTGTGTGTACCCTATTATTACAGTAACTTGGATTTTTCCCTCTTTTTGTTCTGTAAAAGTTGGATTTAAAACCCTCAGAGTCTCATGCCCAGGCTGCACAGATCCCTGCAAGCCTGGAGTGCAGGTGAGCATCGTTTGCAGAGATCTCACACGACCACAGGTACCTCCTGGTAGCACACAGCACCAAGTATAACCAACCTGCTGGTTACTGAGGTTCACCTGTGTGATCAGAGGATGGCAAGGCCAGGACAAAATCATTATCTCTGCCAATATTGATGAATTCATGGAAATTATGGAATTCATGGAGATTCATTGGAAATTATGGAATTACAGTCTTTGTAACTCGTTGATTTATATATTAATGTAAATTTTTAAAGAAACATCATAATAAGTATTTGATGCAGAATTTGCAGCTTACAAATTAGAATGCCTTCAAAATATGAACAGGAAACCATTCCGAGGAAAATCTTGCCTTAACCATATGGAACGTCACTGCCAATACTGAGGCAGGAGAGAGCAGTGCAAGGCATTTTTCCTGGTTTGCATATACCTTGTAGCTGAAGGGCAGGATGGCTTAGGGAAAAGTGGGACAATCAACTTTGCTTTTGATCAAAAGGCAAATATGCCTGAAGCAGTGAGTGCTCTTGACTGCCACATACTTTCCAGGAGAAGAAAGGGGCTGGAAGTCCTCTGGGATCTTTTACTATAAATAACTATAAATATATAACAATAACAGAATTAATCAACCCCTCTGGAGCAAGCTGGTGTGTATGTCATCTGGTGCACCTGACAGACATTACTCCCAAGCATTAGTTTGAACTCTCAGGAAGGGCTCTACTCTGCTGCATATCTAGACAAAGGAAGCTCTTCCCACACTGTTTACTCCCCACTCATGATTCCACAAGTGTCTTGGCTCACAGCTCTGCAGGATCCAGCCCAAAGCAACACAACAGCCCCCGTGTGATTTTAGATGGTTTGTACATTGTCACTTTTTATAACAACACTTGTAGCTCCACTTCCTCAAATGCAAGTACAAGTGATAAGCCTTTCCTGTATAATTTTGCAAATTAAACCTAAATTATTCAGAAGTACAGCTGCTGTTGTCTAATCCTTGCTAGTTCTTTATGCAGCTTTCTCTGTATTAGTCACAATTTTTTTCTTGGAATGCAGCACTTGAATGAGTGCAAGAAATACCTTCTGTCATACTAAAAGCGGAAACCTTCCTCCAAAAGGGAAAACTAATGACATTTTCAATATCTTTCCGTATTTTATAACAATTACTTCCCAGTTTATTTCAGCCAGCTGGAAGACCCTTTCTGCTGTTAAGCGTAGTGTGCTATATGCAAGTCCAAAGAGATGTAGAATACAATAATGTACCTGAAAAGACATACTTATGCAGCCAGAAACACCTCCTACGTGACTTACAACCAAATTAAATAGCTATACATACATATCAGAAAGTGAAACTGGAGGTGTGTTGCAATCAGACAACACTGTCATGATAAATTGTCACTCAATAACATTCTAATGCTATGCTCTGTTTTCCCAGGTTGGTGCTTTACTGCTTACCAATTTAAATACATTATCAATAATGTCAATAAACAGTTAGAAAAATCTTTCCAGAAAAGCTTTTCATAAACATGCTAAGTTTTCACATGATAAAGTTTTTCTATTTCCCAGAATTTTGATATACATGATGACACAGAAAGAGTGATTTCCCTTCTTTTTAAAAAATGACCTTTGCATATGACTTTATCCGACTCTCTACACATTCATTTTTCTCAAAACTTTGCTACTTCCCTCTAACTGCCTTAATAAAATGCCTATGTGAGAAGCAGATTGCTGTTTTCGCGTTCAATACGTAAACCACAACAAATGCATGTGCCCAGTACTAAATCTTAGAGAACCTTCCTGACAGTATTTTTCATTTATTTTATACATGCAGGAAACAGAATCCATTCATTCTTGCTTGTCTTTCCTATTTATAAGCATAATTCTCCAAAACTTCAGTATCTTTTGCTTTGGTCATCACATTTCTCTGTGTTTCAGAACCCCAAACTATTTTCACCACAACAGAACTAACCAGAAGAACAATTTACATGGTCAGAATTTGCAGATTTGGCAAAGAAAATGTATCTGATTCCATCCTGCTCGGCTTCCAGCAGAAGCCAGGCAGGCTTCTGGTGAGCTGCTCATCATCCAGCCTAAAGGGCTGCTGAGAAGCCTGCTCTTCCAGATTCCACAGTTCTGGGAAGCGCATCACTGGACTGCAGCCCTATGGCTTGGGATGTGAAAGCTTCCAGGGTCTGGAGCAGATAACTGCCACAAAACCAGGGAGCCCACACCTGCCAAAGTCAGCAGATCTGAAAGCCACAGATGGACTGACCTAGATCCAGGGTAACACTCTTCCACAGAGACTTTCTGGAGCTGAGAGGGGTTTGCTCCTAGGTGGAAGGAATCAAATTTTTAAATATCACCAATCAGCACATTCAACAGAAAGGTACTTAAAACAGCCTTACACAGACTATCCTCTGAAGAGAAAATTTAAATAACTACAAACAGTGTGACAAAACCACACACTGGTGTCTGTGCACATTTCAGGTGTCTTACACTGTACCTTACAATTAGCATGTGTCAGTCAGATCAGCAGTTATTATAAGACATATTCTGATTTAGTTGATAATAAAGAATAATATACTACCTACAAGGGCAGAAACCACCTTTAAAGTTTTAAAGTAATTAGCTTATCTTCATCTTTCAGAATTAAGAAAGCTCTTGAGTGATACAAATATTTTAATTTTTTTGACTTACACTTCGAGCTCTTACACGTTAAAAATGTTCAAGCTTATTAACGCTGGAAATTTGGAAACTAAAGCTGCAATTAGGGCATATAGAAAACTTATACA
>NW_020955588.1:309617-313371 GCF_003031625.1 Empidonax traillii
GTTTTAAAGTAATTAGCTTATCTTCATCTTTCAGAATTAAGAAAGCTCTTGAGTGATACAAATATTTTAATTTTTTTGACTTACACTTCGAGCTCTTACACGTTAAAAATGTTCAAGCTTATTAACGCTGGAAATTTGGAAACTAAAGCTGCAATTAGGGCATATAGAAAACTTATACAAGGGGATACAGAGAAAAGACAGTGGGTTAAAGTGGGTAATTTCAACATTTTTGATGTGCATCTTCTATTGCATGGGCTCTTAGTTAAATAAATAATTAGAACCAACAGTGTTCCATACCATTTAAAGTAGACTCTTTTTCACGGGCTATAGCAAAATTTAATAGTTGCAAAGCAAGAAATATTTCTCTTAACAATGAAAAAAAAAAAATCTACTGCATCTCCTCACCAATGTCATTTCCAAAAACAAGAAAAACCCCAGCAATAGTTCATGTTTGTTACTAAAGCAAGCAGACACTCATGGCGCAGGAGAGAACTGCTGGGTTAGTGCATTTCATTTTTACACAGTAGTATCTTTTATTAGAGCCATGCTTCAAATTTATGAAGTTCAAATAATATGGAAGGGTTTATTTGAGGTTGTTTTGGGTTTTTTTAAAGCAAAAAGTAATTCTGGTGGACAACAAGGGTAAACTTCCACACCTAAGTTTAGCAATAGTTTTTAAACTCTTAAATAATTTTTTTTTAAAGTGAGACTATCTAATTTTATTAAATAAAACAATACTACTGGCAACTGCAACATCTTTCCTTTTAACTTACAGAGATATTTTTAAATTGTCTACTCCCTATTATTCATGGTTCAGATATTTATTTGGAACCTGGGGAACGTGTTTTAGAGGGAGCAATGTTCATGTTCAGCTGCAGAGAGAGCTGAGGCAAGAGGACAGTCCTGACCTTCTCTTACAGAAAGTGCTTAACCTGCTCAGCTGGTCTTCACATGGGCACAAATACAAGATCCAAAAAGAGAACAAACAATCCCAAGTATAAGATTTTAGCCAAAAAACCCCAAAGGCATTCATGCTCTAATTCTTGATAAAGCACAAGAAAAAACACTTAACACGGATGTTTTAAAAACTTAAGGCGTGAAAGCATATATAGCAACAAAAATCCCATTAATGGCTTCAGCCAGGTTAAAGTAACTATTGACACTTCTGCAGCAGAGCAAATCCATGAGTCATGGCAATCTTAAAAAAGGAAATGCATACAAACATATATAAATATATATATATAAATATATACACACACAAATGTAATGGATTTTCCCATCATCTGAAAGCTACACATGAACTCAAGTACTTTGCAGGAGCTCTGATTCTTTTCCTACTGAAATCTGTAAGATACTTATTAGCAACTTCACAGCTTCAGTATCCTACTTTTTATACATATATATATACATAAATATATGTAAAGGAACATCTGAGTGTGCTCCTCAGAGCTGATGGCACTACATGGATTATACCTTCTGTTTACTCCTTGAAATAAAATGTAATTAAAAAGTCTATCTATAACATTGTAATGAACAATCTTTTCCTTGTTTCACTCTTGTCTTTTACAACCTGAGATCTCCTCCCACACCATCATTCCATTTCCAAATCCACTCTACTGTACTTCGATATCACTGCATACAAATCCTTGCAAACCCATGACCCAGCCTGGGCAGTGCTTCTCCAGGCTGTATTTATTTATTAGTGCCTGCTGCAGAGGCACCTGTTCAGAGTGTAGCACTGCAAACAATCCTTGTTAGCACTGGTGTGTTTGTTATAGAATAATTGAAATTACAGGGGAAATTTCCTATGGCTTCAGTAAGCTTTGGAATAAGCACAATATCATTGTATAATAACTAATTAGATACTTAAATTCACTGTTAATTATTGAAGATTATATATTTGGGTTTATATTGCTGATGTAAATTTTTCTTCATTTCTCTCATACCAAATACTGAATTCAGTTTTCTTTTTCTCTTCAAGTATTATTATATTTTTTAATGCTTTATTTCGGTTTCTATAAGGTGGAAAATCTTGCAGTGCTTATTTCAAAGGCAGTGTAATGTTTGCCAAATTTTTTTTTAAAGGCCAATAGTAATTTTTATGGGGTTAAATTTTATTAAAATTTTAATTTAGGCCGGAGATGACTAAGAAAGGATTTCATCAAGCAAGGATTTTGTCAAGCAGGGATTTCGTCAAGCAGAGATTTCCAGTGTATCTTCCAATCAGAAGTACTAAACATGGAGTTTGCAGAGTGTTGTCACAACTGTAGGTACTTTGCTTTATTTGCAACTGCTTGAGGAAGGAGATGTTTTCTTCGTTAGCTTATTAATGCATTGCCATTCTTCTGTTGTGGCTGTAATATGGTGTCATTCCAAGGATGATTATGAGGTCAGTGTGAGCATTACTGAAAGAGATATACCATTTATAGTGATTAAAACCTCGTGGAAGAAATCAGAAGTATTTCTTGAGCCCTCTAGTGTCTGAAATGGTCTCAAAGGGCTCGGGAAGGCTCCTGCTTATTGACATTGATAGTCTTGAGACTTTTACAGATCTTTTACAGTACTTTTCCTGTCACTCTAGTGATTTACTAATGTACATACAGTGCATTATTCCTTGCAACCCAGCCGATACTGAGCACCTTTCACAGCTGACATTCTTAAAGAATACAGAATATTAGTTAAAAAAAAAATGGGGGAGAAAAGAGACTTTTAAAACATCTCTTTTCTGTTTACCGTTTTTCATCAATATAAATGACATGCAGAATTCCATGGATATATCAAATGTGCCTAAAACTTTCAGGAATCCACCATTTCTGCATCAGATTTAAAGGTCCTGAATGTTATAAAGCAGCTCTACTGATACTGAAAATCCTGTGTCTGTCCCTTCATACTTTCACATTGAGCTGCTCAGTTGCAGAGGAAATGGTATTTACCTCCAAGCTGAAAGAGAAACTAGCCAAAAATCATACACAACCTAAAGCACTGTGCTGCATGACTCCAGATCCCTTTAATGAACCAAACTCTCCCTTTTCGCTTCCCAAACCTCACACTATAATGGACAATACAATGACACCTTCTCAAACACAAAAACTCATCAGCTGCCAGCTCACTGCTAATAAACTCATCCAAACCAACTTATTGAGACATAACCTTTAAGTGTGTGAGCAAACAACGTGCAATCAAACCCGCAACACAAATATCTATAAAGTGAGATGAAGTATTAGGATTACTGCAGCTTTCTCTGAGCGAAGCCAAGCATATGGTGGTATAATGGAGCATGAATTTACAGCAGCAGAGACGTACGATATAGATTAAAGCTTCATCTGTGAGAACATACTGCACGAAAGGAAAAAAAAAAAAAAAAACCCAAACCTTTTTTTGTTTTCTGGTTTACGGCACGATGAGCACCAAATGCTCTTCCGTGGACCGAGGGCTCCCTCTGCTGCCAGCGGGGAAGGGAAAATGAACTAAACCCAAACCCTGCCTCCAAACCCGCTAAAAACGCGCTCCCGAAGTAGATTTTCTATTTATCAGGGACTAAACAGGCTATGTGGATGGATGAAAAGTGTTCAGGTAGGATGGAGAGGCTCCTCTGATCCATTTAGAGCATGCGACATGGAAAGATCCAAAGAAAATTAGTTCCGCTCCACCAATTCTGTCTGCATTCGCTGCAGGGGCTGCTAAATGAACAAGCAGTAGACACATTTTGTTACTTTGGTTACATAAAATCTCAAAGTACGAGTAAAAGACCTAC